>NC_135971.1:24370972-24400972 GCF_053455715.1 Rhinoraja longicauda | reverse complement strand
AGGCTACAGAGGGTCGGAAAAACACGAGAGGCGCCATCATTCCACATAGAACGGTGCAGAACAGGAACAGACCGTTAGGCAACAATGTGCATGATGAACATGATGCCAAGTTAAAACCAATCTCATCTGCCTACACGTCATCCATATCCCTCCATTTCCTGCATATCCACGTGCCCATCTCAAAACCCCTTAGATGCCATCATCATATCTACCAACACTCCAGAGAGACAGGTCTACTGTAAACGGGGGTCCCTTTGATAACATAGAATGGGCAAGAGTGAATTGATAGCCTGCTTCCTCCCTTGCAAGATAAATGCCAGATACATATAAAATCCTTAAAGGATTGGACAGGCTAGATGCAGGAAAAACGTTCCCGGTGAGATGAGGGGAAAACGTTTCCCCCAAAGAGTTGTGAATCTGTGGAATTCTCGGCTACAGAAGGCAGTGGAGTCCAAATGATTAGATGTATCCAAGAGAGAGTTAGATACAGCTCTTAGGGTAACGGAATCAAGGGATATGGAGAACAAGCATGAACAGGGCACTGATTCTGGATGATCAGCCATGATCATATTGAATGGCGATGCTGGCTCAAAGGGCCGAATGGCCTACTCCTGCACCTACTTTCTATGTTTCTAAAATTATTCATTCAGAGCTTATTCTGTATGGGTGGTGGAATACACATGTGCCTGCTGCCCTTGTCCATTAGGGTTGGGACAACTCACTGCCGTGCTGGGACACTATGAACACCAACACACCAGAGCTGATGGCACTAATATCTTCTCCTTGTGTTTCAGGTCTGGGACAGACTGCTGGGAAACCAGACACTCGTCGCTTGGTGAATGGGACACTGGGACAGTCAGTCACAATACCAGGATGTATCTCAGCAGAAAACATTACTGTCCTTACTTGGGATTACCAAAGTTCACCAACAACAGGAAAGATTCAATTATGTGTGAAAACTCAAAACAATCCAATACAATATAACAAACAGGGAATCAGGTTAAACTTAAAGGACTGTAGTCTGGAAATACAGAACCTAACAGAACGTGATCAAGGTCTATATGAAATGAACTTAAGAACGAATCTGGCTACCCATGTACAAGCGACAGAACTGAAGATTTATGGTAATCTATTTTTCAATTTAAAAAACGGTACATTTCTCAATCTAACAACCTTTGAGAACTTAAAGATGTAAGGGGAGATGCTTACGATGTGAGCCAACATCTGTAGGTTATACGGGCAGGGTGAATACCGAAACATTACATGGGTTGGAGTCCTTGCTTGTTAAGGGGCCCATCCTCAGTATTTGCTGTTTAAATATTAATGGAGGAGCATTAGGATGGGTTCTTGAAGAGAGTTCTTTCCTATCCATCTGACTTTTCTATAAGATGATGGGGCCACAGACATTAAACTTTCTCCACTAATAATGAGTTTATTAGTTTTGATGGCAATGTGTAACCTGGACGATTCATTTTTGTAAACTCACGGGATGGATTTTGCACTAAAACTATGGGTGTTTGTCTGTGCAGAGTTTGTAAATTGACCGTAGTATGTGTATGAAAGTGCTAGTGTGCGGGATTCGCTGGTCAGCGCGGACTCGGTGGGCCGAAGGGCTTGTTTCCTTGCTGCATCTCTAAACTAAACTAAACTAAACTAAACTAAACTAAACTAAACTAAACTTATCTAATCTAAACTAAACTAAACTAAACTAAACTGTCTTCTACTCTTAATGTTTTTGTGAGAAACTCATCGGTAGCACCTACTATAACTAGTTGTTATTATTCCATGGCTTGTATTTGTGCTTTTCTTTGAAACAGAACGAGTGTCATTACCGGTGATAAATATCAGTGCAGCCTTCACTGACGGGGTGTGTAACGTTAGCTTGGTCTGTTCACTGGGGCACGGCACCGAGCCAGTCTACACTTGGTGGACAGGAGATGGCAAGGTCACGGCAGATGGGTCACACATACTGACTGACGGAGGGAGAAGGCTGGCACTATCCATAGCTCTACCCAACAACAACAACGTGTACAACTGCACCGTGGGGAACCCTGTTAGCGAGGAGACGCGGAGCGTGAATCTCACAGAGCGCTGTTCTGCCCACGAAGGTTTGTGGCTTTATCTTTTCACACGAAGCACACTTCTCAAATAAAATAAGGTCTATTCATTTCCATCCCATTCAAAACCCCAAATCATTTCGATGGAAGGAATCAGGTAATAGATTTAGTTTAAACTGACGCAAAAAGCTGGAGCAACTCAGCAGGACAGGCAGCATCTCTGGAGAGAAGGAATGGGTGACGTTTCGGATCCAGACACTTCTTCTCGACCTGAAACGTCATCCATTCCTTCTTTCCAGAGAAACATTCTTCGGTTTAAATGAGCATCTGTAGTTCCTTGCTACACGATAGATTTAGTTTAGTTCAGTTTGGAGATACAGCGCGGAAACAGGCCCTTCGGCCCACCGAGTCGGCATCGACCATCGATCACCCGTACACTAATCCTATCCTACACATTAGCGACAATTTACAGAAGGCAATTAACCTGCAAACCTGCGCGTCCATGGGATGTGGGAGGAAACCGGAGCACCCGGACAAACCCCACGCGGTCACCGGGAGAACAAAGGGCGCTCACGGAGGGCGCTTACAGCAGATACAACGCCGGAGACCCGGGTTCGATATCGACCACGGGCGCTATCTGTCTCTAAACTAAACTAAACAGCACCCGGAGTCAGGATCGACCCGAGTCCCTGGGGCTGTCAGTTACTCTAGCATTATGTGCCTATCTTCGGTGTAAACCAGCATCTGCAGTTCCTGCCTACGCAAAAGTAAAAATAAGCTGTGTGCAAAAAAAAGACATGAATGCAGGAATACACAATTAGAAACCAAGTCCATGGTCGTGGCAAGTGATAGTCTTCCATTGGCGGGATAGGCCTTGGATTATGCAGCTTGGTTCAAGAACGCGGTGGTTGCAGGAAAGACCCCTTAACTGCAGATGCTGGAATCTTGTGCAAAAACCAGTGCTGAAGGAACTCAGCGGGTCAGGCAGCGTTTGTGGAGGGAATTGTCTAAAGAAGGATGCATTGCCCTCCCGAGATAGCGCCTGACCCACCGATTTCCTCCAGTACGTTTTTTTAACCTTTGACTATAGCCGCTGCTCTCTGCGTTTGTCTGACAGCGCTTACAGCTCCAGGGATCCGGGTTGGATCCCGACTACGGATGCTGTCTGTACGGAGTTTGCACGTTCTCCCCGTAACCACGTGGGTTTTCACCGTGATCTTCGGTTTACGCCCACACTCCAAAAGACGCACAGGTTTGTAGGTTAATTGGTTTCGGTATACGTGTAAATTGACCCTAGTGTGTAGGATGGTGTATGTGTGCGGGGGTCGCTGGTCCGTGTGGAATCAGTGTGCCGAAGGGCCTGTTTACGTGCTGTATCTCTAAAAAGAAAACTAATATGGCTCAGCCGCTCCAGTCTAAACTGGTAGCTGCATTTTCCATTTTAAGCAAAGATTATTGAACAGGCGTCTAATATCATGAGAGGAATAGATCTGGGTTAATGTATAGAGTCTTCTACCCAGTGTAGGGGAATCGAGAACCTTTAAGGTGAAAGGGGGAGGATTTAATAGGAACCCGAGGGGAAACCTTTCCCACAGAGGGTGGCAGGTACATGAATGAGCAGGGGAGGTAGTTGAGGCAGGTACTCTAACATCACTTAAAGCCATTTGGACGGGAAACATTCAGAATGACAAAGGCCAAATGCGGGCACGTGGCACTAGCTTAGATGGGACATCTTGGTCGGCATGGACAAGTTGGGCTGAGGGGCACAATTTCCTTCTTGCATGACCCGCAAGCAATTGCAGCGAATTGTGGACGCGTCTCAGGCCGTTACACAAACCAACCTCCCTTCTATCGATTCAATGTGTACATCACGCTGCTTCGGCAAGGCCAGCAGCATAATCAAGGACGAATCGCACCCCGGCCACTCCCTCTCCCCCCCCCCCCTCTCTCATCAGGCAAAGGTACAGAAGTGTGAAAAGCGCAACTCCAGATTCAGGGACAGTTTCTTCCCAGCTGTTATCAGGCAACTGAATCATCCTACCACAACAGTTCAGCAGTGCTGAACTACTATCTATCTCGTTGATGTCCTTCGAACTATCCTTGACCGGACTTTACCTTTGACTGAACGTTATTCTCTTGTCATGTATCTATACACTATAAATGGATTGATTGTAATCATGGAATGCCTTTCTGCTGACTGGTTAGCACGCAACAAAAAAACTTTTAACTGTACCTCGGTACACGTGACAATAAACGAAACAGAACTGAACTAAACTCTCTGATTCTATTCCTGTGCACCAACCAGTCAATAGATTGGCAACTGAAATATTGATCTCTCTTCAGGTTATCAGACGCCACTGAGAGTCATATTGCGTGTACTTTTTACAGCCGCCGCGATCATCTTAATCTCAGCTATCTTTTGCTACATGTGTTGCAAGAGGACAAGTTCAGCACAGGTCAGTACCTTTGAAGATTTTTTTCTCGTCCAATTCCAGGTAATCTGTAACCCATCTCCATCTACACCCCACCCCCCCTCTCTCTCTCTCTTCCCTCTGCCTTACCAGTTTGTGCGCCCATTGTCCCACTATCCCACCCCGTCCTCTTTCCCTTCAACGATTTGACCGTGGATGGAATGCGCCGAGAACGAATTGCTGAAACTGTGGGTATGCGAGAGGCTTGGACAGAGTGGATATGGAGAGGATGATTCCACTAGTGGGAGAGTCTTGGACTAGAGGTCAAAGCCTTAAAATTAAAGGACGGTCTTTTAGAAAGGAGATGAGATCATCCTTGCTATTGAGGCCGTGCAGCGTAGAGGTTCTTCTGCAGTTGTATTGGGCCCTGGTGAGACCACATCTGGAGTATTGTGTACAGTTTTGTTCTCCTAATTTGAGGAAGGACATCCTTGTAATTGAGACAGTGCAGCGTAGGTTCACGAGGTTAACCCCCGGGATGGCGGGACTGTCCTATGAGGAACGATTGGAAAGACTGGGCTTCTATTCAATGGAATTTAGAAGGATGAGTGGGGATCTTATGGAGACGTATAAAATGATAAAAGGATTGGACAAGCTAGATGCAGGAAAAATGTTCCCGCTTTTAGGGGAGTCCAGAACCAGGGGGCAGAGACTGAATAAAGGGAAGACCATTTAAAACTGTGATGAGAAAAAACCTTTTCACCCAGAGAATTGTAAATTTGTGGAATTCTCCGGCACAGAAGGCAGTAGAGGCCAATTCGCTGGTTGAATTTAAAAGAGAGTTAGATAGAGCGCTGGAGGCTAGCGGAATGAAGGGATATGTGGAGAAGGTAGGCACGGGTTACTGATTGTGAATGATCAGTCATGAATGGCGGTGCTGGCTCGAACGGCCAAATGGCCTCCTCCTGCACCTATTTTCGATGTTTCTATGTTTCTATTAGGAATTTCTTTAGTCAGAGTGTGGTGAATCCGTGGAATTCTTTGCCACACACGGCTGTGTAGACCGTCAATGGATATTTGTATGGCAGAGGGAGATCGATTCTTGATTAGTTCGGGTGTCAGGGGTTATGGGGAGAAGGTTGGATAAATCGGTTAGGAGGGGGAGATAGATCAGCCATGATTCAATGGCGAATGGCCAAATTCTGCTCCTGTCACTTATGACCTGACGAGAGGCCAAAGATGACGGTTTCTGCGGGGATTATAGGGGTGATAAAAACAATAGAGGGGCAGGGGCTAGATTGGGATGGGACATAAAAGTGATTTTTAAATACACCAATATATTTTGTCCCATTGACGAGATTTTTTGCCACCTTAGGGTGGCTATCACTAACTGCACTAATTGTAGTTGTAGTTTTAGTTGTTTCTTTTTTTTCCTGCACTCCTTTAACCTTTTATATATTGATTTTTTTTTAGATTCAATTTTTATTATTATGTCATTTTTCAGAATTTATATACTTTTGGGAGATATTTCCGGGAGACATTCTACGTAGTACATAAGAACATCCACCCTTCATTCAAGAAAAATGTTGTAGTTCGGGTGCCAGGCCATTTGCTTTATTATAGACTATTTATCGGTTAAGATGCAAGATACTAGTATGAAAATAGGGGGTAAAGGTATTACATTTTGTAGTTGGAATGTCAAGGGTATTAATGAACCAATTAAAAGAGGTAAAGTACTTTCACATTTAAAATCTATTGATGCTGATATAATGTTCCTTCAGGAAACTCATCTCAAAAATGTAGCACATAATAGATTGAAAGGCAAATGGATTGATAAATTATTTCACTCATCATTTCCCTTTAAATCAAGAGGTGTTGCCATTTTAATTCGTAAGGGTATACCATTTATACATACCTCCTCTATAGTTGACATTGAAGGTAGATATGTTATATTAGTGGGAGATCTATACTCCACAAAATTGATATTGATGAATGTCTATGCACCAAATTTTGATAATCCGTTATTTAAAAAATATATATTTAATACCATTCCAGAATTTGGACAATATAACTTGATAATTGGAGGAGATTTAAATTATACATTAGATCCTTATTTGGATAGATCGTCAACTCAAAGGAAAACAAAATCCAAGTCGTGTGAATTATTAAACTCTTATATAAATAGTGCAAATATAAAAGATGTTTGGAGAATTGAAAACCCTTCAGGCCGAGAGTATTCATTTTATTCACCAGTGCATAAAACTTACTCAAGAATTGACTATTTCTTGGTGGACTCCAAACTTATTCCTTATACGTATAATTCAAAATATCATAATATTATTATATCCGATCATGCCCCTTTAACATTTAGGGTAAAACTCCAAGGAGTAACGGGGAAACAGACCAATTGGAGATTTAATCCGCAAATTTTAAATAAAACAGCATGTTATGACTATCTTAAATCGCAAATTGAAACTTTTTTTTACGCAAATGACCTCGCTGAAACACCTGCGTCCCTGCTTTGGGAAACATTTAAAGCGTTTGTGAGAGGATGTATTACTGCCTTTCAAGCGTCTCAAAACAAGAAGAAGCGGGTTGAACAACATGAGCTAGAAAGTCAGATAAAACAGTTAGACATAACAAATGCCATTGCTCCCTCTATTGAAATACATAATAAAATCGCAGCTCTCAAATATAAGTTAAATTATATACTATCAGCTCACATTTTAAGGCTTTTTCAATATACTAAACAAAAACATTTTGAATTTGGAGATAAATCCCAGAAATTGCTAGCACGTCAACTCCGTAAATTAGAAGATGTTTCTACAATTCATAAAATTAGATCCGAAAACGGAGATCTGCTTAAATTACCCAAGGATATTAATCAGAGATTTTTGCAATTTTATCAGACATTATATTCATCAAAAATAACAGATAGCTCTGCGCAGATGCAAAACCTTTTGCAGGAATGTAACCTCACTGGTTTGAATGTGAGTGACAGAAATTTGTGGAATTCTCCGGCACAGAAGGCGGGAGAGGCCAATTCGCTGCATGAATTTAAAAGAGAGTTAGATAGAGCTCTAGAGGCTAGCGGAATCAAGGGATATGGGGAGCAGGTAGACACGGGTTACTGATTGTGAATGATCAGCCATGATCAGAATGAATAGCGGTGCTGGCTCGAAGCGCCAAATGGCCTCCTCCTGCGCCTATTTTGTATGTTTCTATGTTTCTATTATGAATTTCTTTAGTCAGAGGGTGGTGAATCCGTGGAATTCTTTGCCACACACGGCTGTGAAGACCGTCGGTGGATATTTGTATGGCAGAGGGAGATAGATTCTTGATTAGTGCGGGTGTCAGGGGTTACGGGGAAAAGGTTGGATAATTCAGTTAGGAGGGAGAGATAGATCAGCCATGATTCAATGGCGAATGGCCCAATTCTGCTCCTATCACTAATGACCTGACGAGAGGCCAAAGATGAAGGTTTCTGCGGGGATTATAGGGTGATAGAAACAATAGACGGGCAGGGGCTAGATTGGGATGGGACATAAAAGCGATTTTTAAATACACCAATATACTTTGTTCCTTTAGCGAGGCGAGGTGCAGATAGTTGAACTCGTGTGGTTTGGACCCTGACTGCAGATGCTGTCCCATTCTATCGTCCACTGCGGTCCCACACCACACTTCGCGTGAACAAAAATACGCGTGATTGATCAGATAAACAGATGGGACTGGAACAAGATGCAGCAGCGAGGGCAGTCAGTGCTTCAAGGCACCAACCACATCGTATTTAAGTTGACAATCCCACAGTAACATCCTCTGACAACACTATTCTGCCTTTTTCCTGTCTGTAGATCTCTAAAGTGAAATATCGTGGCGGTGACCGATGAGGCACAGTCAGAAAAGGACACAAAGTGCTGGATAACTCTGAATGAAATAGCTTTTCCTCATCTCCGTTCTAAATGGCCTACCCCTTATTCTTAAACTGTGGCACCTGGTTCTGGACTCGTTCCATATACCCACCACCCTTTGTGTGAAAAAGTTTACCCTCAGGTTCCTATTTAATCTTTTCCCCTTCACCTGAAACACATCGTCCTAATCTTTACGAACATATTGGAATGACAGTCACGTGTGAAATGTCTGAGTTTTTCCTTGTTCCACAGGGTCGGGGAAGAACCAAACACCAGTCGCAGCCAACATTCGATATGCTAGCCTTGTCCTTATCTTTATCCTCTGTGGGTTCACTGTGGGAATACACAGAGGTAAGCTGCGGCCTCAAGATTCATCCAAGCCTCACGACTCCATGGAAGAAATTGAGCTCAACGCATTGGAACTGACAGGAAGAGATCCGAGGGCAATAGGGATCATTGATAAGAAAATGGAGACGACGGTTGTTTTCAGATACTGAAGGGCCCATCAGGGACGTCTGTACTGTTTGGGAAGGTTCCGCTCCTTCAACGTCTGCAGTGGGATGCTGCAGATGTTCGATCCATCGGTGGTGGCCAGTGCCATCTTCTTCGCTGCCGTATGCGCTGTGGGGCAGCAGGGCGAAGGCCGCGGACGCTAATAGGATCAACAAGCTCATCAGGAAGGCCGGCTCCATCCAGAGGGCGGCGTCGGGTTCACAGGAGGAGGTCTTGGTAGGGAGGATGCTCCTCAGACAATAACAGACCAATTTCCCTCCTGGGGTAAATAAAGTTCTATCGTATCGTATTAGAAGATAATGAGGACTCTGCTGTATATATTGGAACTAGGAAATATCGCAGGAAATACTTCTGCTGTGTATATATTGGAACTAGGAAATATCACCAGAAATGCTGATGGTGCTCCACAGGTTGGCCAAGAAAGCACGCCAATGCCTCTTCTTGCTTAGAAGGCTTAGGAAGTTCGGCATGTCCCCAACAACTCTCACCAATATCTACTGATGCGCCGTGGAAAGCGTTTCATCGGGATGCATCACAGCATGGTTTGGGAACAACTCCATCCAAGACCGCGAGAAATTGCAGGGAGTTGTGGATGCAGCCCAGACTATCGCACAAACCGACTTCCCTTCCACCCCTTCAATCGGGCAAGAAGTACAGAAGTTTAAAAACACACACCTCCAGATTCAGGGAGAGCTTCTTGTCAGCTGTTATAAGGGAACTGGACAATAGACAATTGGTTCAGGAGGAGGCCATTCGGCCCTTCGAGCCAGCACCACCATTCAATGTGATCATGGCTGATCATTCTCAATCAGTACCCAGTTCCTGCCTTCTCCCCATACCCCCTGACTCCGCAATCCTTAAGAGCTCTATCCAGCTCTCTCTTGAATGCATTCAGAGAATTGGCCTCCACTGCCTTCTGAGGCAATGAATTCCACAGATTCACAACTCTCTGACTGAAAAAGTTTTTCCTCATCTCCGTTCTAAATGGCCGACCCCTTATTCTTATACTGTAGCCCCTCGTTCTGGACTCCCCCAACATCGGGAACATGTTTCCTGCCTCTAACGTGTCCAACCCCTTAATAATCTTATATGTTTCGATAAGATCCCCTCTCATCCTTCTAAATTCCAGTGTACACAAGCCCAGCCGCTCCAGTCTTTCAACATACGACAGTCCCGCCATTCCGGGAATTAACCTAGTAAACCTACGCTGCACTCCATCAATAGCAAGAATATCCTTCCTCAAATTTGGAGACCAAAACTGCACACAGTACTCCAGGTGCGGTCTCACTAGGGCCCTGTACAACTGCAGGACCTCTTTGCTCCTATACTCAACTCCTCTTGTTATGAAGGCCAACATTCCATTGGCTTTCTTCACTGCCTGCTGTACCTGCATGCTTCCTTTCAGTGACTGATGCACGAGGACACCCAGGTCTCGTTGTACGCCCCTTTTCCTAACTTGACACCATTCAGATAATATAAGAAAATAACTGCAGATGCTGGTACAAATCGATTTATTCACAAAATGCTGGAGTAACTCAGCAGGTCAGGCAGCATCTCGGGAGAGAAGGAATGGGTGACGTTTCGGGTCGAGACCCTTCTTCAGACTGATGTCGGGGGTGGGACAAAGGAAGGATATAGGTGGAGACAGGAAGATAGAGGGAGATCTGGGAAGGAGGAGGGGAAGGGAGGGACAGAGGAGCTATCTGAAGTTGGAGAAGTCAACGTTCATACCACCGGGCCGCAAACTGCCCAGGCGAAATATGAGGTGCTGCTCCTCCAATTTCCGGCGGGCCTCACTATGGCACTGGAGGAGGCCCATGACAGAGAGGTCAGACTGGGAATGGGAGGGGGAGTTGAAGTGCTGGGCCACCGGGAGATCAGTGGCGTTAATGCGGACCGAGCGCAGGTGTTCAGCGAAGCGATCGCCGAGCCTGCGCTTGGTTTCGCCGATATAGATGAGTTGACATCTAGAGCAGCGGATGCAATAGATGAGGTTGGAGGAGGTGCAGGTGAACCTCTGTCTCACCTGGAAAGAATGTTTGGGTCCTTTGATGGAGTTGAGGGGGGAGGTAAAGGGACAGGTGTTGCATCTCGTGCGGTTGCAAGGGAAAGTGCCCGGGGTTAGGGTGGTTTGGGTAGGAAGGGACGAGTGGACCAGGGAGTTGCGGAGGGAACGGTCTCTGCGGAATGCAGAGAGGGGAGGGGATGGGAAGATATGGCCAGTGGTGGGGTCCTGTTGTAGGTGACGGAAATGTTGGTGGATGATATGTTGGATCCGCTGGCTGGTGGGGTGGAAGGTGAGAACGAGGGGGATCCTGTCCTTGTTGCGAGTGGGGGGATGGGGAGCAAGAGCGGAGCTGCGGGATGTAGAAGAGACCCTAGTGAGAGCCTCATCTATAATGGAGGAGGGGAAGCCCCGTTTTCTGAAAAACGAGGACATCTCGGAAGCCCTAGTCTGAAACACCTCATCCCGGGCACAGATGCGGCGTAGACGGAGGAATTGGGAGTAGGGGATAGACTTTTTGCAGGGGACCGGGTGGGAAGAAGTGTAGTCCAGATAGCTGTGCGAGTCGGTGGGCTTGTAATAAATGTCCGTCACTAATTTTTCTCCTGTGATGGAGATGGTGAGGTCCAGAAACGGGAGGGAGATGTCAGAGATAGTCCAGGTATATTTAAGGGCAGGATGGAAATTGGAGGTGAAGTGTATAAAGTCAGTGAGTTCTGCATGGGTGCAAGAGGTAGCACCAATGCAGTCGTCGATGTAGCGGAGGTAGAGTTCGGGGATGGGGCCAGTGTACGTCTGGAACAGGGATTGTTCGACGTACCCGACAAAGAGGCAGGCGTAGCTAGGGCCCATGCGAGTGCCCATAGCTACGCCTCTGGTTTGGAGGAAGTGGGAGGAGTCAAAGGAGAAGTTGTTGAGGGTAAGAACCAGCTCTGCTAGGCGGAGGAGAGTGTTGGTCGATGGGGATTGGCTGGTTCTACGGTCGAGGAAGAAACGGAGGGCTTCGAGACCATCCTTGTGGGGGATGGAAGTGTAGAGTGACTGGACATCCATGGTGAAAATGAGGGAGTGGGGGCCTGGGAACCGGAAGTTATCCAGGAGATGGAGAGCGTGTGAGGTGTCTTGGACGTAGGTGGGGAGGGATTTGACCAGGGGGGATAGGATGGAGTCGAGGTAGGTAGAGATAAGTTCGGTGGGGCATGAGCAGGCAGAGACAATGGGTCTGCCGGGACAATTGTGTTTGTGGATTTTGGGTATGGTAGGTAGAGATAAGTTCGGTGGGGCATGAGTGGTAGGTAGAGATAAGTTCGGTGGGGCATGAGATGGTAGGTAGAGATAAGAGATAAAATCCACAAACACAATTGTCCCGGCAGACCCATTGTCTCTGCCTGCTCATGCCCCACCGAACTTATCTCTACCTACCTCGACTCCATCCTATCCCCCCTGGTCAAATCCCTCCCCACCTACGTCCAAGACACCTCACACGCTCTCCATCTCCTGGATAACTTCCGGTTCCCAGGCCCCCACTCCCTCATTTTCACCATGGATGTCCAGTCACTCTACACTTCCATCCCCCACAAGGATGGTCTCGAAGCCCTCCGTTTCTTCCTCGACCGTAGAACCAGCCAATCCCCATCGACCAACACTCTCCTCCGCCTAGCAGAGCTGGTTCTTACCCTCAACAACTTCTCCTTTGACTCCTCCCACTTCCTCCAAACCAGAGGCGTAGCTATGGGCACTCGCATGGGCCCTAGCTACGCCTGCCTCTTTGTCGGGTACGTCGAACAATCCCTGTTCCAGACGTACACTGGCCCCATCCCCGAACTCTACCTCCGCTACATCGACGACTGCATTGGTGCTACCTCTTGCACCCATGCAGAACTCACTGACTTTATACACTTCACCTCCAATTTCCATCCTGCCCTTAAATATACCTGGACTATCTCTGACATCTCCCTCCCGTTTCTGGACCTCACCATCTCCATCACAGGAGAAAAATTAGTGACGGACATTTATTACAAGCCCACCGACTCGCACAGCTATCTGGACTACACTTCTTCCCACCCGGTCCCCTGCAAAAAGTCTATCCCCTACTCCCAATTCCTCCGTCTACGCCGCATCTGTGCCCGGGATGAGGTGTTTCAGACTAGGGCTTCCGAGATGTCCTCGTTTTTCAGAAAACGGGGCTTCCCCTCCTCCATTATAGATGAGGCTCTCACTAGGGTCTCTTCTACATCCCGCAGCTCCGCTCTTGCTCCCCATCCCCCCACTCGCAACAAGGACAGGATCCCCCTCGTTCTCACCTTCCACCCCACCAGCCAGCGGATCCAACATATCATCCACCAACATTTCCGTCACCTACAACAGGACCCCACCACTGGCCATATCTTCCCATCCCCTCCCCTCTCTGCATTCCGCAGAGACCGTTCCCTCCGCAACTCCCTGGTCCACTCGTCCCTTCCTACCCAAACCACCCTAACCCCGGGCACTTTCCCTTGCAACCGCACGAGATGCAACACCTGTCCCTTTACCTCCCCCCTCAACTCCATCAAAGGACCCAAACATTCTTTCCAGGTGAGACAGAGGTTCACCTGCACCTCCTCCAACCTCATCTATTGCATCCGCTGCTCTAGATGTCAACTCATCTATATCGGCGAAACCAAGCGCAGGCTCGGCGATCGCTTCGCTGAACACCTGCGCTCGGTCCGCATTAACGCCACTGATCTCCCGGTGGCCCAGCACTTCAACTCCCCCTCCCATTCCCAGTCTGACCTCTCTGTCATGGGCCTCCTCCAGTGCCATAGTGAGGCCCGCCGGAAATTGGAGGAGCAGCACCTCATATTTCGCCTGGGCAGTTTGCGGCCCGGTGGTATGAACGTTGACTTCTCCAACTTCAGATAGCTCCTCTGTCCCTCCCTTCCCCTCCTCCTTCCCAGATCTCCCTCTATCTTCCTGTCTCCACCTATATCCTTCCTTTGTCCCACCCCCGACATCAGTCTGAAGAAGGGTCTCGACCCGAAACGTCACCCATTCCTTCTCTCCCGAGATGCTGCCTGACCTGCTGAGTTACTCCAGCATTTTGTGAATAAACCATTCAGATAATAATCTGCCTTCCTATTCTTACCACCAACGTGGATAACCTCACACTTATCCGCATTAAACTGCATCTGCTATGCATCCGCCCACTCACGCAACCTATCCAACTCACCTTGCAACCTTATAGCATCTTCCTCACAGTTCACACTGCCACCCAGCTTTGTATCATCTGCAAATTTGCTAACGCAGTCCTCTCATCAGCTAGAGTGCGGACCTGACCATCTATCTACCTCATTGGAGAACTTTGAACTGATCGAACTTTATTGGACTTACATCCTGCACTAAACGTTATTCCCGTTATCCTGGATCTGTACACTGTGGACGGCTTGAGTGTAATCATGTATAGTCCTTTGCCTGACTGGATTAGCACGCAGCAAAAGCTTTTCACTGTAACACTACACCCAGAGAGTTGTGAATCTGTGGAATCACCCAGAGAGTTGTGAATTTGTGGAATTCTCTGCCTCAGAAGGCAGTGGACGCATTCAAAAGAGAGTTAGATAGAGCTCTAGGGGCTAGCGGAATCAAGGGATATGGGGAGAGGGCAGGAACGGGGTACTGATTGTGGATGATCAGCCATGATCACATTGAATGGCGATGCTGGCTCGATGTGCCGAATGGCCTTCTCCTGCACCTATTGTATATGCATCTATGCAACTTGATAAATGTAGTAATAATGGACTAGACTAAACTAAACTAAGCAGAATGTATTAAAAGAAATGGTTGTAATCATTGGAATAAAATGGTTAATTCATAAGAATTGGTGTAAATATACTTTTTTTTCCACACAGAGGACGGTGGGTGTATGGAACGATCTGCCAGAGGAGGTGGTTGAGGCAGGTACTATGACAAGATTTAAAACACATTTAGACAGGTACATGGATAGGACAGGATTAGAGGGATATGGGCTAAACGCACATAGGTGGGACTCGTGTAGATGGGGTATGATTTTTTAGATTTAAATTTAGAGATACAGCGCGGAAACAGACTCTTCAGCCCACCGAGTCCGCGCCGCCCAGCGATCCCCCCACACTAACACTATCCTGCACACACTAGGGACAATTTTTACATTTACCCAGTCAATTAACCTACATACCTGCACGTCTTTGGAGTGTGGGAGGAAACCGAAGATCTCGGAGAAAACCCACGCAGGTCATGGGGAGAACGTACAAACTCCGTACAGACGGCGCCCATAGGCAGGATCGGACCTGAGTCTCCGGCGCTGCATTCGCTGTAAGGTGGCAACTCTACCGCCGCGCCGCCCACGGTGTTGAACGAGTTGGGTCGAAAAGCCTGTTTCTGTGCTGTACAACTCAAAGACAAAGTGCTGGAGTAACTCAGCATGCGGCCACCCTTCCTTTTGCTCCAGAGACGCTGTCTGACCCTCTGAGTAACTCCAACACTTTGTGTCTATCGTTGGTATAAACCATATCGTTGGTATGTTCTTTGTTTCAACATTTAACAGTCATTTGGACAGGTACATGGATAGTTTAGTTTAGTTTCGAGATACAGCACAGAAACCATCTATCCATGTTCTTCACAGATGCTCCCTGACAGCTGAGTTACTGCAGCACTTTGTGTGTGTTATTTTAAATATTGATGAGCTGAATGGCTTAATTCTGCTCCTGTCACTTACGATCTTATGATCACCGTCTATATCTCTTGTTTCCCTTTCCCCTGACCCTCAGTCTGAAGAAGGGCCTCGACCCGAAATGGCCCCCGTCGTTTTTCTCCAGAGATGCTGCAAGTCCCGCCGAGTTACTCCAGCACTTTGTGTCTATCTTCGGTGTAAACTAGCATCTGCTGTTCCTTTCTACACACACGGTTTTATAAGTCGCTCTACACCTGGCCATGCATAAGTGTCCTCGTTTAAACTGGGTTGGGTCAACCTTTGGTCCTGGGTCAATCTCATCCTCCTTCCCCCCTCACGAATGCTGCAGAAATTTGCTGGGCCACCACAGAAATTGTGTGGGACATTCAGACCCACTGAGATCCGCTCAAGGGAGCCTCGGAACCTGCTTTCACCCCCATCTAGTGGTGAACATGGGAGCTGCATGTCATAGTCACAGAGTGATACAGTGTGGAAACAGGCCCTTCGGCCCAACTTGCCCACACCGGCCAACATGTCCCATCAACACCCGTCCCACCTGCCTGCATTTCGTCCATATCCCTCCAAGCCGGTCCTATCCATGTACATTTTTTTTTAGATTTAGATTTAGAGATACAGCGCGGAAACAGGCCCTTCGGCCCACCAAGTCTGTACCGCCCAGCGATCCCCGCGCATTAACACTGTCCTACACACAAGGGACAATTTTTACATTTACACAGTCAATCAATCTACATACCTGTACGTCTTTGGAGTGTGGGAGGAAACCGTAGATCTCGGAGAAAACCCACGCAGGTCACGGGGAGAACGTACAAACTCCGTACAGACAGCGCCCGTAGTCAGGATCGAACCTGAGTCTCCGGCGCTGCATTCGCTGTAAGGCAGCAACTGTATCGCTGCGCCACCGTGCCGCCCGTTGGGTTGGGATAGTCCCAGCCTCAACTACCTCCTCTGACATCTTGCTCCATACACCCACCACCCTTTGTGTGAAAAAGTTACCACTCAGATTCCTATTATGTTGTGGCTAGGCAGAGAAGTTCTCCCTAGATGCCCTGGTGCGGGCAGCACCTCAACACACCCAGAGTGTGCAGATGGCAAAGAGGTAGCACGGTGGCGCAGCGGTAGAGTTGCTGCCTTACAGCGCCAGAGACCCGGGTTCGATCCCGACCACGGGTGCTGTCTGTACTGAGTTTGTACCTTCTCCCCGTGACCTGCGTGGGTTTTCTCCGGGTGCTCCGGTTTCCTCCCACGCTCCAAAGACGTGCGGGTTTGTAGGTTAATTGGCTTCGGTAAAATTGTAAATTGTCCCTAGTGTGCGTAGGATAGTGCAAGTGTGCGGGGATCACTGGTCGGCGCGGACTCAGTGGGCCGAAGGGCCTGTTTCCGTGCTGTATCTCTCAACTAAACTGAACGAAACTAAGAGGTCTTTTGACACATTGACCTTCATCAGTCAGGTCATTGAATGCAGAAGTTGGGACGTTACATTGCAGTTGTACGGGACGTTGGTGAGGCTGCACATGGAGTATTAGTCACCTTGCTATGGGAATGATACCATGACGTTGGAATGAGTGCAGACAAGATTTACAAGGATGTAGCCAGCACATGAGGGCCTGAGCTATAGGGAGAAGTTTGGTTAGCCTACCATTCACCATCTACCTCATTGGAGACTCACAGACTATCTTTAATTGCACTTTACTGGATTTTGTCTTGCACTAAACATTTTTCCCTTTATCTCGTATCTGTACACTGTGGACAGCTTTATTGCAATAATATATAGTCTATAGTGTATAGTTTTACTGGATAGCACACAAGAAAAAAGCTTTTCACTGTAACTCGGCATACAGATAAGCTAAACTCAGGTAAGCTCAGGTAAGCTAAGAAAAGCTAAGAAAAGCTGAGGTAAGCTAAGCTAAGCTAAGGAAAGCTAAGGTAAGCTAAGAAAAGCTCAGGTAAGCTAAGAAAAGCTCAGGTAAGCTAAACTAAGCTAAAATAAGATAAGCTAAGAAAAGCTAAGCTAAGCAAAGATAAGATAAGCTGAGGTAAGATGAAGTAAGCTAAGCTAAGCTAAGAAAAGCTAAGAAAAGCTAAGGTAAACTGAGGTAAGATAAGGTAAGCTAAACTAAGCTAAACTAAGCAAAAATAAGCTAAAGTAAGTTAAGAAGCTAAGATAAGCTTCGATAACCTATACTAGGCAGGCTCTGACTTTAATCCCTGGATAGCAGGAGGAGGGGGGATCTTAAAGAGGTCGATGGATACAACTCCTCGCCCTTCTGTGGTGGGGTAGACTGACTCCCCTTCTGTCGTGGGGTAGACTGACTCCCCTTCTGTGGTGGGGTAGACTGACTCCCCTTCTGTCGTGGGGTAGACTGACTCCCCTTCTGTTGTGGGGTAGACTGACTCCCCTTCTGTGGTGGGGTAGACTAACTCCCCTTCTGTTGTGGGGTAGACTGACTCCCCTTCTGTGGTGGGGTAGACTAACTCCCCTTCTGTTGTGGGGTAGACTGACTCCCCTTCTGTCGTGGGGTAGACTGACTCCCCTTCTGTTGTGGGGTAGACTGACTCCCCTTCTGTCGTGGGGTAGACTGACTCCCCTCCCCAATCTTTGCACATCCCCAATCCTGGGCTTTCCACCCATCACTTTAACTTCATGTGTCATGTGTCTTGTTGTGTTTATTTTAACTGCTGGCAGTGGCGGTAGAGTTGGCGCCTCACAGCGCCAGAGACCCAGGTTCCATCCTGACCTCAGGTTATGAAAAGGCTCCCTTTACGTTACGATACGATGCGATAGAACTTTATTTATCCCAGGCAGACCAATTTCCCTCCTGGGATAAATAAAGTATAATCGTGTCGTGTCGTGCAGGGAACCTTTTCGTAACCCAAGGTCAGGATCGAACCCGGGTCTCTGGCGCTGTGAGGCAGCAATTCTACCGCTGCGCCACCGTGCCGCCCTGTTGAGATACATTGTGGATATCGCCCAGCCAAGGATGTTCTTGGCCTGGTCTTAGTAGGCCCAGGGCTCTCCAATCATAAGCTAGTGCATCAAGTCACAAATCACTGGACATGACATTGGAACCCAGTTTATGGTTAGGAGGTTTTATTTCAATGTTTACAACCAACATCCACACATAAAATTTCATGCAGAGATAAGTAAAGGCCGATGTTAACACGGAAATTCATTCTTATCTTAACTATCAGCACAGTGGCGCAGCGGTAGAGTTGCTGCCTCACAGCGCCAGAGGCCCGGGTTCGATCCTGACTACGGGTGCTATCTGCACGGAGTTTGTACGTTCTCCCTGTGACCACGTGGGTTTTCTCCGGGTGCTCCGGTTTCCTCCCCACACTCCAAAGACGTGCAGGTTTGTAGGTTTGTTGGCTTCGGTAAAATTGTAATTTGTCCCTCGTGTGTGTGTGTGTGTGGGATAGAACTAGTGTACGGGGCGATCGCTGGTCGATGCGGACTCGGTGGGCCGAAGGGCCTGTTTCTGCGCTGCTTCTCGAAAGTTTAAAGTAAATGCCCCATTTTAGTTGGAAGAGGCAACATGAACGAAAAGGCTTGGTTCTTAAAAGGGTAAAAGAACGGAGGCGAAATGTGCACATGGGATAGAATAGAGTTGATGGGCCAAGTAGCCTCCTTCCACATTGTGACCAGTCTGTGATTCCAACACTCTGTGGTTGCGATCTTCATGTATAACACGGTGGGATTGCTCTTTGATGAAGTCTAAGACTAAAATCAGATACAACAATTCACAATCTGGGTTAGTGAATAGCAAAATACACAAAATGAACGGACCTGCATGGTATCATCAGAAGTTTGGTTTAGATTGGAGAGAAAGCGTGGAAACAGGCCCTTCGGCCCATCGAGTCCACCCCGACCAGCGATCGCCCATTCGTACTAGTTCTATGTCACCCCACTTGCTCATCCTCTCCCTACACGCAAGGGCCAATTTTAAGGAGGACTAATCCTGACGTCGGGTGCAGTCTGTGTGGAGTTTGCACGCACTCCCTGTGACCACGTGGGTTGTTTCCAGGTGCATCGGTTTCCCGCGACATCCCAAAGACGTGCGGGTTTGTAAGTTAATTGGCCTCGTATAAAAATTGTAAATTGCCTTTAGCGTGCAGGATAATGCCAATGTACAGTTTCGATTAGGAAGGTTGTCAGGTTACCAGTTTCGATTAGGAAGGTTGTCTCCCCTTTGGGGAGAAGGCAGGAGAATGGGGTTGAGAGGGGAAGATAGCCCAGCCCTGATTGAATGGCGGAGTAGACTTGATGGGCCGAATGGCCTAGATCTGCTCCCACGACTTGATGGGCCGAATGGCCTAGATCTGCTACCACGACTTGATGGGCCGAATGGCCTAGCTCTGCTCCCACGACTTGCGAAAGCTGGGAAAGCAGAGGGTTTGGAAATTGCTCTTTCAAATTCAAACAGGCAAACAGGTTGCAAAAAAATCCATCGACTGTAAACCTCTCACTTACCCGTTCTCGCTGAGGGGACAATTAACTCTCCCTCCGTCTCCGAACTCGCCTACAAACTAATCAGGAAAAAACACCTGTCAACCGTCAGTCTCACTATCTACTGTATCCGTTGTTCAAGATGTGGACTCTTATACATCGGCGAGACCAAACGCAAACTGGGCGATCGTTTCGCCGAACACCTTCGCTCAGCCCACCTGAACCTACCTGATCTCCCGGTTGCCAAACACTTTAATTCTCCTTCCCACTCCCGCACTGACCTTTCTGTCCTGGGCCTCCTCCATTGTCAGAGTGAGGCCCAGCGCAAATTGGTGGAACAGCATCTCATATTTTGCTTGGGCAGCTTACACCCCAGCGGTATGAACATTGACTTCTCTCACTTCAGGTAGCCCCGGCATACCCTCTCTCTCCGTCCCTCCCCCACCCAAGTCGCACCTGCTTCTCGTTCTCACCCAGCACACAGCTAACAATGGCCTGTTTCCTTTATCATCGTTACTTTTTTTGCACGTCTTTCATTCATTGTTCTTTATCTCTCCACATCACCGTCTATATCTCTTGTTTATCCCTAACCAGTCTGAAGAAGGGTCTCGACCCGAAACGTCGCCCATTCCTTCTCTCCCGAGATGCTGCCTGCCCCGCTGAGTTACTCCAGCTTTTTGTGTCTATCTTCACTAAATCAGAGACAGTCTGGGAGATGATGGCCTGGTGTACAGCTATGGGGTCGGGGTAAAGTGGTGGGTGTGAGGAGGTGTCTGAGAAATGGTGCCAGACTTCAGCAGGGGAGAGGTCAGGCCACTAGACTACCACGGCACCTCCCTTGTCAGCGGGTTTAACAAAGCCATAGAGTGATACAGCGTGGAAACAGGCCCAACCTGCCCACGCTGGCCAACATGTCTTACACCAGCCAACATTATTTGCAAATCTGTCCAATATTTATTCACAAAATGCTGGAGTAACTCAGCAGGTCAGGCAGCATCTCAGGAGAGAAGGAATGGGTGACGTTTCGGGTCGAGACCCTTCTTCAGACTGATGTCAGGGGGGCGGGACAAAGGAACAAAGGAAGGATATAGGTGGAGACAGGAAGATAGAGGGAGATCTGGGAGGGGGGGAGAGGGACAGAGGAACTATCTAAAGTTGGAGAAGTCGATGTTCATACCACTGGGCTGCAAACTGCCCAGGCGAAATATGAGGTGCTGTTCCTCCAATTTCCAGTGGGCTTCACTATGGGACTGGAGGAGGCCCATGACAGAAATCATACCACTGGGCTGCAAGCTGACCAGGCGAAATATGAGGAGCATATTTTTCATTCATTTGTTTAGTTTAGTTTAGTTTAGAGATACAGCGCGGAAACAGGCCCTTCGGCCCACCGAGTCCGCGCCAAACATCGATCCCAGCACTTCAACGCTATCTGACACACTAGGGCCAACTTACACATAAACTTAGCCAATTAACCTACATACCTGGACGTCTTTGGAGTGCGGGAGGAAACCGAAGATCCCGGAGGAAACCCACGCAGGTCGCGGGGAGAACGTGCAAACTCCACGCACGCACACACACAGCAGCCGAGGCCAGGGTTGAACCCGGGTCTCCGGCGCTGTGAGGCTGCAGCTCTACCCACTGGGCCACCGTGCTGCCCCATGCGTTGTTGGGAAACATGGGGTATTAATAGCATTGTTTACAGTTATGAGCAAAGAGGTCCTTCTGCAGTTGTACAGGGCCCTAGTGAGACCGCACCTGGAGTATTGTGTGCAGTTTTGGTCTCCAAATTTGAGGAAGGATATTCTTGCTATTGAGGGCGTGCAGCGTAGGTTTACTAGGTTAATTCCCGGAATGGCGGGACTGTCGTATGTTGAGACTGGAGTGACTAGGCTTGTATACACTGCAATTTAGAAGGATGAGAGGAGATCTTATCGAAACGTATTAAAATTATTAAGGGGTTGGACACGATAGAGGCAGGAAACATGTTCCCAATGTTGGGGGAGTCCAGAACAAGGGGCCACAGTTTAAGAATAAGGGGTAGGCCATTTAGAACTGAGATGAGGAAAAACGTTTTCAGTCAGAGAGTTGTAAATCTGTGGAATTCTCTGCCTCAGAAGGCAGTGGAGGCCAATTCTCTGAATGCATTCAAGATAGAGCTAGATAGAGCTCTTAAGGATAGCGGAGTCAGGGGGTATGGGGAGAAGGCAGGGACGGGGTACTGATTGAGAATGATCAGCCATGATCACATTGAATGGCGGTGCTGGCTCGAAGGGCTGAATGGCCTCCTCCTGCACCTGTTGTCTATTCTCTATGCACGACAGGAATATCACACTGAAGGAGGCAGGACTGTGCCCAAACATCACCACTTACCTTTATGTATTTTCACAATGAAAACCACGAAGAAAAGAACAAGAACAAGGCTAACATATTGAACGTTGGCTGCAACTGGTGTTTGTATCTTGGCTTGATCTGGGAAAAAGTAAAGATTTAGATGTATCACAATAATATTTATTCCAGAGCAACATTGAGAGAGAGGGTGATGCATAAGGTCATAAAGAATAGGAGTAGAATTAGGCCATTCGGCCCATTAAGTCTACTCTGCCATTCAATCCTGGCTTATCTATCTCTCCCCTGCAACCCCATTCTCCTGCCTTCTCCCCATAACCCCTGACACCCGCACTGATCAAGAATCTATCCATCTCTGCCTTAAAAATATCCACTGACTTGGCCTCCACTGCCTTCTGTGGCAAAGAATCCCACAGATTCACCGCCCTCTGCCGAAAGAAATTTCTCCTCGTCTCCTTCCTAAAGGAACGTCCTTTAATTCTGAGGCTGTGCCCTCTGGTCCTAGACTCTCCCACCAGTGGAAACATCCTCTCCACATCCACTCTATCCAGGCCTTTCACTATTCTGTGTGTTTCAATGAGGTCCCCCCTCATTTTCCTGAACTCCAGCGAATGCAGGCCCAGTGCCGACAAAAGCTCATCATGGGTTAACCCACTCATTCCTGGGATCGTTCTCGTGAACCTCCGCTGGACCCTCTCCAGAGCCAGCACATCCTTCCTCAGATGTGGGGCCCACAATTGCTCACAATATTCCAAATGCGGCCTGACCAGCGCCTTATTGAGCCTTAGCATTACATCCCTGTTTTTATACACAAGCCCTCCTGAAATAAATGCTAGCATTGCATTTGCTTTCTTTACTACCGATTTGACTTGCAGATTAACTTTATGGGAATCTCGCACCAGCACTCCCAAGTCCCTTTGCACCTCCGGTTTCTGGATCATCTCCCCATTTAGAAAATAGTCTACGCCTTTATTCCTACTACCAAAATGCCTGACGCCACACTTTGCTCCACTATATTCCACATGCTTCTATCATACAAACCCATTGAGTCCATGCTGACCTGCAATCACGTATTTTACACTAATCCTACAGTGATTTCATCCAGGTTTATTCACTCCATGTGTAGGAAGGACCTGCAGATGCTGGTTTACACCGACGATAGACACAAAATGCTGGAGTAACTCAGCGAGACAGTGGAGAGGGGGGATGGTGACGTTTCAGATCGAGACCCATTTTCAGACTGAGTTTGTTCTGTCCATGTGGTTATGGAGGGCGTTGAGTTGCTGCCTCACAGCGCCAGAGACCCTGGTTCGATCCTGACTACGGGTGCTGTCTGTACGGAGTTTGTACGTTCTCCCCGTGACCCGCGTGGGTTTTCTCTGAGATCTTCGGTTTCCTCCCACACTCCAAAGATGTACAGATTTGTAGGTTCATTGGCTCAGTTTAATTGTAAATTATCCCTAGTGTGTGTAGGATAGTGTTAGTGTTCGAGGATCGCTGGTCAGTGCAGTTTTGGTCTCCAAAACTGTGTGCAGTTTTGGTCTCCAAATTTGAGGAAGGATATTCTTGCTATTGAGGGCGTGCAGCGTAGGTTTACTAGGTTAATTCCCGGAATGGCGGGACTATCATATTTTGAAAGACTGGAGCGACTAGGCTTGTATACACTGGAATTTAGAAGGATGGGAGGAGATCTTATCGAAACGTATAAGATTATTAAGGGGACACGTTAGAGGCAGGAAACATGTTCCCAATGTTGGGGGAGTCCAGAACAAGGGGCCACAGTTTAGGAATAAGGGGTAGGCCATTTAGAACGGAGATGAGGAAAAACTTTTTCAGTCAGAGAGTTGTGAATCTGTGGAATTCTCTGCCTCAGAAGGCAGTGGAGGACAAATCTCTGAATGCTTTCAAGAGAGAGCTGGATAGAGCTCTTAAGGATAGTGGAGTCAGGGGGTATGGGGAGAAGGCAGGAACAGGGTACTGATTGAGAATGATCAGGCATGATAACATTGAATGGCGGTGCGTCAGGCTCGAAGGGCCGAATGGCCTCCTCCTGCACCTATTGTCTGTTTACTCGGTGGGCCTGAAGGCCTGTTTCCATGCTGTATCTCTAAACTAAACTAAACTAATTTAATCCAACTTTATTCTCTCCATCTTGTTATGGAGTGGCACGGTGGCGCAGCGGCAACATCGCTGCCTCACAGCGCCAGATACCCCGGTTCAATGCTGACTACGGGCGCTGTCTGTACAGAGTTTGCACGTCCTCCCCGTGACCCAGTGTGCTTTCTCCGGGTGCTCCGGTTCCCTCCCACACCCCCAAAGACCTGCAGGTTTGTAGGTTAGTTGGCTTCTGTAAATTGCCCCCTAGTATGTACGGAGTGGATGAGAAAGTGTGATAACTGAGAACTAGTGATCGACAGTTACCATGGACTCAGTTTCGTCCCACACTCCAAAGATCTGCAGGTTTGCGGATTAACTGGCTTTGGTAAAATTGTAAATTGTCCCTAGTGTGTGTAGGATAGTGCTAGTGTACGGGGTGATCGCTGATCGGTGCGGACTCGGTGGGTCGAAGGGCCTGTTTCCACGCTGTATCTCTAAAGCCTAAAGTGATGAACTTTGCCACTTAATTCAAACGCTCATTCTGCAATACAAAGAGCACTTTACAGCAGCCAATTAACTCACAAACCCCACACGTCTTCGGTAAGTTGGGGGGGGGGGGGGGGGGAGGGGGGGAACCGGAGCACCCGGAGGAAACCCACGTGGTCGCAATAAGATCGTGCAAATTCCACTCTCACACACACACGCGCGCACACACGCACACACACAGAATACCCAAGGTCAGGATCAAACCAGGGTCTCTGTTGCTGTGAGGCTGCAGCTTCTAACATTGGAACATGTGAAGCCATTCTCCTTGATGTGCAATAGGTTCATGGGTTCTAGGAGCGGAATTAGGCCATTCGGCCCATCATGTCTACTCCGCCGTACTATCATGGCTGATCTTTCTCCCCCTCCCAACCCCATTCTCCTGCCTTCTCCCCATAACCCCTGGTACTCCTGCAAGTCAAGAATCTGTCAATCTTGGCCGTACAAATATCCATTGACTGTGGCAATGAGTTCCACAGATTCACCACTCTCTGGCTAAAGAAATTCCTCTTCATCTCCTTCCTAAAGGTACGTCCTTTGATTCTGGGGCTGTGCCCTCTGGTCCTGGACTCTCCCACAGATTTTACTCTAGTCAGCATTCTAACTCCACACCACCAGTGGAAACATCCACTCCACATCCACTCTATCCAGGCCATTCACTATTCGGTAAGCTTCAATGAATTCCCCCCCCCTCTTCCTTCAGAACTCCTTTTAAAGTTCAGATTGTTGAACTTTGCAAGAATTTTTAATACGTTTCATTTAGTTCATGGCTCTTTCTTTTACCCACTAGAGAACTCAGTCCACCCTAGTGCATTCAACTTTGCTAACCAGTTCTTCCAGAACGTGGCTGGAGAATTTGACACATTCCCTCTGTTGCAAGTGTAACCTTTTTTATCGAAAACAAGACAAAACATTTTCTCGAAAATAAGACGTAAAATGCACCTCATACTCTTCACCGCCCTCAGCCTTGCTATATAATTAAAGTAATTCCTGAACTTTCATAACAATCGTCCACATGCCATTACTACTTCTTTGCTTGCCTCACCTGCAGGTTGACCTTCACTGGAGCACACCTGGGTCCCTTGCGATCATCAGCAAGACTGTGTCTCTGAGCACACCCCCCACCCCCCCCCCCCCCCCACCAGAGGGGGTTTACAAGAATGACCCCAGGAATGAGTGGGTTAACATATGATGCGTAGGAACACAACTGCAGATGCTGGTTCAAATCGAAGGTAGACACAAAATGCTGGAGTAACTCAGCGGGTCGGGCAAATGACATATGATGTGTAACATATGATAAGCATTTGAAGGCACTGGGCCTGTACTCGCTGGAGTTTGGAAGGATGAGGGGGGGGGGGGAACTCATTTGAAAGGGCCTGACACCCCCCCCCCCCGCACCACCCGCCCATATCTGCCACACCATATCCTTCCCTCTTGTTTCATAGAAAGATAAACGCATAGAAAAAGGTGCCATGGAGTGGGCCGTTCAGCCCTTCGAGCCAGCACCGCCATTTAGTATGATCATGGCTGATCATCCGGAATAAGTACCCCGTTTCTGCTTTCTCCCCTATCCCTTGATTGCATAAGCCCCAAGAGCAATATCCAACTCTCTCTTGAATGCATCCAGTGAATTGGCCTCCACTGCCTTCTGCGGCAGAGAGTTCCACAGATTCACAACTCTCTGGGTGAAAATGTTTTTCCTCATCTCAGTCCTAAACGGCTGACCCCTTATTCTTAAACTGTGTGACCCCTGGTTCTGGACTCCCCCCAACATCAGGAATACTTTTCCCGTATCTAGTCTGTCCAACCCCTTAAGAATTTTATTTCTTTCTATAAGATCCCCTCTCATCCTTCTAAATTCCAGTGAATATAACTTTTCCTCTCACTTTTGCTCGACCTGTTGCACACTTGTGTGGTACAATACGCCTGGATCGTGTGCAATTATTGTGCAACAGTTTTACGATGTTTCGTTTCATTGGGCGGCACGGTGGCGCAGCGGTAGAGTTGTTGCCCGAGTCCCGGGTTCGATCCTGAGCTGCTGTCCGAGCGGAGTTTGCACGCTCTAACTGTGACCTGCGTGGGTTTTCCCCGGGTGCTCCGGTTTCCTCCCACACTCCAAAGACGTGCAAGTTTGTCGGTTGATTGGTTTCTGTAAATTGTTCGTCGTCCCTAGTGTAGTGCTAGTGTACGGATGGTGCAAGTGTACGGGGATCGCTGGTTTTCTCCGAGATCTCCGGTTTCCTCCCACACTACAAAGACACAGGTTTGTAGGCAAATTGGCTTGGAATAAGTGTGAATTGTCCCGGTTGTGTGTTGGGCCTCGCTAATGTACGGGATGATCGTTGGTCTGTGCGGACTCGGTGGGCTGAAGGGCTTGTTTCCGCGCTGCATCTCTAAAGTCTAAAGGAAAGTTTATAACCTACGTGCATGACAATAATAAACCAAAATATTGTACCAATATCGAACACTCACCTGTTTCTCTCGTTGATTGCCCCTCTGCATTTTGTGTAATATTTCCTAGCAAAAAAAAGTCATTTAAAATGTCACAGCATGCAAGGAAGGACTGTGCAAATGAAAATTGTTGATGCATCCATTTTACAGAAGTTAAAATCTAAAACAAAACGGAAAGTGCTGGGGGAATTTGGCGGGTCATCTATGGGTATTGCTTCGGGTCGGGACCAAACCTGAGGATGGATGTGCTGGCTCTGGAGAGGGTCCAGAGGAGGTTTACAAGAATGGTCTCAGGAATGAGTGGGTTAACATATGATGAGCGTTTGTCGGCACTGGGCCTGTACTCGCTGGAGTTTAGAAGAATGAGGGGGGAACCTCATTGAAACGTACAGAATGGTGAGCGGCCTGGATAGAGTGGATGTGGAGAGGATGTTTCCACTAGTGGGAGAGTCTAGGACCAGAGGGCACAGCCTCAGAATTAAAGGACGTTCTTTTAGGAAGGAGATGAGGAGAAATTTCTTTAGTCAGAGGGTGGTGAATCTGTGGAATTCTTTGCCACAGAAGGCTGTGGAGGCCAAGTCAGTGGATATACTTAAGGCAGAGACAGATAGATTCTTGATTAGTGCGGGTGTCAGGGGTTATGGGGAGAAGGCAGGAGAATGGGGTTAGGAGGGAGAGATAGATCAGCCATGATTGAATGGTGGAGTCGACTTGATGGGCCGAGTGGCCTAATTCTACTCCTACCACTTACGACCTTATGACTTATGTCATTATAACCTTCTTCAGACTGACGGAGTAGGGGGGAGAAAGCTGGTAAAGAGAGATGGGGGTGGGACAATGCCTTGCGAGTGATAGGTGGATACGTGAAGGGGAGAGGGGGAGGAGGGGGTGTGAATGGCAAATGATTGGAATATGTGAGAAAGGCCTGAGATAAAAAAGGAGACAAAAGGTGTCAAATTGTTTCCAGTTCTGGGCACCATGTTATAGGAAAGATATCGTCAAGCTGGAAAGTGCACAGAGAAGACTTACGAGGATGTTGTCAGGACTAGAGGGTCTGAGATTTAGGGAGAGGTATAGAAGCATAGAAACATGGAAAAATAGGTGCAGGAGGAGGCCATTCGGTCCTTCGAGCCAGCACCGCCACTAAATATGATCATGGCTGATCATCCACAATCAGTGCCCCGTTCCTGCTTTCTCCCCACATCCCTTGATTCCGTTAGCCATAAGAGCTAATTCTAACTCTCTCTTGAAAATATCCAGTGAATTGGCCTCCACTGCCTTCTGTGGCGGAGAATTCCACAGATTCACAACTCTCTGGGTGGAAATGTTTTTCCTCACCTCAGTGCTAAATGGACAACCCCTTATTCTTAAACTGCGACCCCCTGGTTCTGGGCTCCCCCAACATGGGGAACATTTTTCCTGCATCTAGCCCGTCCAATCCTTTAAGAATGTTATCTGTTTCTGTGAGATCCTCTCTCATCCTTCTAAAATAGAGTAGGCTGGCTGGGACTCTATTCCCTGGAGCGCTGGACGATGAGGGGGTGATCTTCTTAAGGTGCATAAAATTCATGAGATGAATAGATCGGGCATTTTGTGTCTATCTTCGGTGTAAACCAGCATCTGCAGTTCCATCATACACACATGAAACATAGAAAATAGGTGCAGAAGTAGGCCATTCGGCCCTTCGAGCCTGCACCGCCATTCAATATGATCATGGCTGATCATCCAACTCAGTATCCTGTACCTGCCTTCTCTCCATACCCCCTGATCCCTTTAGCCACAAGGGCCACATCTAACTCCCTCTTAAATATAGCCAATGAACTGGCCTCAACTACCTTCTGTGGCAGAGAATTCCACAGATTCACCACTCTCTGTGTGAAAAAAAACGTTCTCATCTCGGTCCTAAAAGACTTCTCCCTTATCCTTAAACTGTGACCCCTTGTTCTGGTTTCCTCCCACACTCCAAAGACGTACAGGTTTGTAGGTTAATTGACTTGGTGCAAATGTACAATTTGTCCCTAGTGAGTGTAGGATGGTGTTAATATGCAGTGATCACTGGTCAGTGCGGACACGGTGGGCCGATGGTCCTGCTTCCGTGCTGTATCTCTAAACTAAACTACGGTCTGACTCACTTCATTGTGGACATTGTCTCAGGAATCTGTGCGCTACAATGCAGAGAACTATAATCTGCACTCTGTATATTCTCCTTCACTCGGTCTGAGGAACGGTCTCAACCCAAAATGTCCCCTATTCATTTTCCCTAGAGATGCTGCCTTACCTGAGACCTTCGTATAAGAAAATAACTGCAGATGCTGGTACAAATCGATTTATTCACAAAATGCTGGAGTAACTCAGCAGGTCAGGCAGCATCTCGGGAGAGAAGGAATGGGTGACGTTTCGGGTCGAGACCCTTCTTCAGACTGATGTCAGGGGGGCGGGACAAAGGAAGGATATAGGTGGAGACAGGAAGATAGAGGGAGATCTGGGAAGGAGGAGGGGAAGGGAGCGACAGAGGAGCTA